>NC_081763.1:22156471-22178971 GCF_963082965.1 Carassius carassius | reverse complement strand
AAGTTGTGCCGAGTAGAAAGTTTGAAGAGAATAAATTAATTGAGATGATAGCTATAAAGTGAGTATGTAGCACACTTCTTCACAATGATGGTAAAAGTAGTGGCAGACAGATATATCAGCTAGCTTATGGATGATATTTAGCCTTAGCATTGATTAACAATGGCGTTTCAGCTATAGAAATAATAAACTAAAAAACAAATTGACGATAATGATAATAAAGATAGTATTAATATTACTAATAATAACAATAAAAACTAAAAAATAATAAAAATAAATAATTCACACACACACACACACTTAAAAGTGTTATGCTTACTTCAATGTTTCTTGTCGTTTCAATAAGAAAGTGAATCCTTTACCCTTTTTTTCAGTGTAGATTTTGCTAAGATGTTGTCTAAAACTGACAAAATCTTACAGGTCCAAGGCTATAAGTTCTTTGGCTACCCAGCATGCTCTGCACATTTAAGTTCTTCCCCATTGTAATTCAGTAATGCTGCGCTTTAGCTTTGCCACTCAACTCATACATAGTGGTCACAAAAAAGCTATTATACAAAGCTACAAACATTCTTTTCAACAATTGCTGAAATCAATGCACCAAGAACCCAGGCCAAGCGTGCCAGCTTCCGCTCAACAGGAATCACTGGGAATTAAGGATAGGCATAAGGACCAGAGTACTCAGAAATGACTGCAATGACTGATCATAAAACAAAACAATAATCCAAAAAAGCTTTGTGATCAGATCAGCATATTCAAATGATTTCTGAAGGATCGTGTGGCACTGAAGACTGGATCTAATGATGCTAAAAATTTATTCTTGCCATGACAGGGATAAAATACATTTAAAAACATACAAAAAAACAGTTCTTTTAAAATAGTACGATTAGGCAATTTCATAATATTACTTTTTTTTTGTGTTTTTTTGATCAAAGAAATGCAGCCTTGGTGAGCATAACAGACAAAAATCCTGATGATTCCAAATGCAGTTACAAAGAATTCATGCAGAGATTATTAATAAAGCAAGCAACAGACAGATCAGTCTAGAGGCTGCTTATCACAATGACGTGAGTTTTTATCACTTTGTATGGCTTTATTATTATCTGCCATTATTAAAGGGATTATCTAAAAACAATCCTTTCTAATTTTCGTTAAACACCTGCTATCTTAATGGGTTTAGGATAACAAGCATTGTCTGTACAGTATACTCCAAGCGCTCAATGTAACAGATTACCATGCATTAAAACACAGATAACCTTAATCGTAAATGTGGCACAAGGCCAAAACTTACATGTTTTTGTATTCAAATCTCAAAGTCTGACCTGCCTGGCATTCACAAAGAGGGTCCAGCCTGGGACTATGACTCTTGTGCTGTGTGACGGTGTCAGTGGTGATCTGGGCATTGGATGTGGAGAATGTAAATGTTGCTGTGAGGTATTTTTGGGGCTCAGCCTTAATCCAGATTCTGTCCCTGTGTTCCACAACATCTTCTGCATAATAAATGAGACAAGAATCCAGGCCAAGGGTGCCAGCATCCACTCATCAAGAATCACTGGGAATTAGGGATGGGTGTGAGGATGCGAGAACCCAGAAGCAATAGCAATGATCGATCATGAAAACACAATAATTACATAGCTTTTTGTTTAAACATTTTAAACTGATTGCAATTCAGCAAAACAAGCCAAATGTGCATTAATATTAAATTCTGTGATTGGTTACAGTGTCACTCTCACACGACCTTGATGCATCACTATACACTGTGGCTTTTAGTTCAAGGTAGCACAGTGGATAGTCTCTTCTTTTCAAACAGTTAGACAGAATGTAGATGAGTGCAACAGAATGCATATTTACCGTAACTTGACATTGCATCTTAAAAACACAGAACAAAGAAAAATCAAGGTTATGTAGTCCAGAGGTTTTGACGTCATGGGGATCCCCAGGAGGCGGCAAGAAACCTGAGAAACCGGAGATAAGCTAATGACATTGTTTGACCAGCCAAAAACCATGCCGTCAAAAGCTGCCTTTAGCTGGATTCATCAAATGGTGAATTAAGGGACAGGATTCAGATTTTCCTCATACTCATTTTATATCTATGAAAATCTCTTAAAATCAACATCAAATCTAAACTGGCTCAATTAAATTTTCAAAATACACTTTCCTGCTCAAACTGTGAATGATTTATTGGTTCATGTTATAAAAGGGCCAGCTGCATAAGTAATACTTTCCTAATCAAATTAGACCTTATGTAACTTAGAATAAAATTAATGAACAAATAAATGAATGAATAACTAAATAAATACATAAAGAAAAATAAAGAAAGGTCTTCAAAATTATTTATTGAACCATAATAACTTTGACTGTCCCTGAATAGTCTTAATTTACATTTATGTATTTAGCGGACACTTTTTCCACAGCAACTTACAAAAAAAGGAACAAAGCAATTTGTCACAGCCAACAAGTTTATTACACAACTAGATTAGGAAGCAAGCTAGAGAAGAGGAGTTATGTAGAGAAGTTTGAGATCTCAGCAGTTCGAGTGGAGGTTACCAGCTCATTCCACCAGAGAATAACAGAGAAGGTGAAGGTTTTGGAGAGTGACTTTTTGCCTCGTATACTAAATATATACATATAATTTAGATGTATATATTGTATAATTTAGACAAGCTTTCCTTTTAGGCATATCATCAAAGCCAAAATCACAATTATGCTCATATCTCCAGTGAGATGATCATGGTGCTTTCCAAATTCTTCGTTTCAAAGTTTGGAATACATATAATGCACATGTAAATTAATGTGTGAATAGGATTGAAAAGTTTGAGGTACATTTAAACATAACCTTCAAAATCTAAAACTGACAGAAATTAGTGCATACCTATTATTCTGTCTCTACTTCTGTCAAATTGTTCTTCACCAGTCTATTCAGTTTATTTAATTTGTTAAGACCTGAAAGAAAGCAAAAAATGTGAACAAAACAATATACTGCTTATGTATGCCACAGGTGCTTCCATTTAGAGGGACATTGCAAGATAAAACACCACAGCAGGCTTCTTTCTAACCTTCAAATGAACATGTACTCAAAGAACAGTTTGAAAACAACATCCAAAGCGACTGAAATTTTGTTGTGTGGAGTGTTCAAACAGAAGCCCTAATAAATGGTGATGCATTAAAGGAGAGGCTGCAGAATGTCTCTTAAAGCTCAGTGGATTATTGATCAGTACATGCTGAGGGATTCTGCAGTCCTCCCGTTTCGGCCGAACTGAAGTGTCCTGAGCATGTGTTAATGCCACAAACCTCTGACAGACCCCTGAACAAACACGACTCCGCGGGAGAGGATGAAAAAGGGGGAAACTGAAGCCAAAGTGAGGGAGGAGGAAAGAAACGCTGTCAAATTTGAGTGTTGTTCAAACAAGCTTCGGCCTGCACGTCTGCTGCAACTTAGCCACGATGAGAAGAAACACCACTTAGTCTCGTCAAACTTTACTTCTGTTCTTTTACTTTAGTTTCTTTTTCTTTTCCGTATGAGAGTTTCGTGTTCTGAGTTAAGTTTTGTAACGCCGCGTCTCCGAGTCTGACCTAGAGTGCCCGTTCAACTTCAACCAGCCACACAACTCCGCATCTTCAGCCAACGCCCAACCATGGGCTTCATAAGACGTCACTTCAGTGACTACTGAACTTCCAGCCAATCAGCAACCTCGTGAAACCCCCTTTTCAACGACAACAAAGGGAACCCCCGTTACACAGGAAATGCAAGTACCTCCAGACTCTGATCTATACTGGTGTATCTAATATAATTTTAACCTCATTGAGGAACTCAATGCGAGGGTTAATTACGTGATTGATGGTTGTTCATGTCAATGCAATTTCACGTATTGCTGTAAACTTGGGATTCCACATTTTCATTCTCTTAAACTCATCTTTCCCTTACTTTCGATCTTCCTGCAACTTGTGTGAATGTCTGAGTGCGTGTGCTTATGTGTTAGATTACTTAATATGTATTAGATTTATCTAATAAAGCCTTATTCATATTGAAAAGAGAAGTATCTTGTGTTTTGTGCTTACAAGTTAATGTCTTAAACTGCCGATCTTGTTACTGTGCTAATTGATAGTGTTTTCACTATACTTTGGATATTAATATCCAGTGCAGATTTTATGTCAAACGGCTCGTTCAGTGAATCGCAGGGCATCTCAGTGATCAGCCGTGAAACAGTGATTCTGTTCAAATTACCTTTAAAATCTAAATTGACCTGTTTCTAGGGATGGGACGATAACCGGTTTTATTGATAACCGTGATAAAATGTGCTGAAGGTTAGTAATATCGTTTAAAAATGAATTATCATTAAAACCGTGTTTGATTATCGCGGTTTTAATAACTCACTATTAAATCATGTCCAGCCAGCAACAGTCTGACGCAAGCGCAGCGCACAATGTTTTTTTTGTTTTTTTTCGAGAAGGAATGGCGAAAGTCAGTGACTTTTCTATGCTTTTCTATGCTTCTACACTTTTCATTGTAAGGAAGGAAATGCCACAGATTTTAATCTTTCTTTAAATTAAGTGCATAGAGCTGCTTGTTTTATTAGTTGTTTGTTGATTATTAAATATAAAACTTGCTGAAATGTTTTCAGTGTGAGCATCAACTATTTTTGAACACTTTCATCTCGTTTCAACAAAACCGTGATAATATTGATAATCGTGATAATTTTAGTCACTATAATCGTGATATTAAATTTTCATACCGTCCCATCCCTACCTGTTTCCCTTACAATTATTAAAAAATGTTTTGTCTTTGGCACTGGCTCAAAAAAGTAATCCAGAACTGCCATTGGTGCTCCATTAAAACACAGGTGCATGATGCCGTGTTTCTGATGTAACGTTTACAGTGTGAACTGACGCAGTCTCTCTGTTGCTACTCTTCTCACGTCCACATAAACAGAGGATCTAAACCTCCGTATGAAAAGCATCTCGCTCATCACACAGCTGGTCTGTTTACCTGCTTGGCACATGAACAGATTAATACTCCACACCCCCCCCACCCCCTCTCTGTCTATCTTATCTCATAAACGCATGCGTTCACACACACACAGATTAATGCTTTCTGTTTCAATATGTAAGTTAGACACAAGCGCACACACGGCTATGACATTCTGTTTAATGTCTCTGGAGTTAAAAAATGAAATGGTTGATTTTTAAGGTGCTTGGACACAGCTGTTGGCTCTGTGCTCTGCTGTGGGATCACCTTGTTAAAAATACCTCATCTGATCTAAACCTCATGACCTCATGACCAAGCCCACACAAAATCCGACCAAAATTTGGCTTAGTTGATCATGCATTCAGCTGTGAATGACAGCATAGTACCCTCAGCTCAGTTGAACACATTTTACCATGGTTAAATCCATTCAGCTCAGATAATATGAAACAGTCTGCAGGTTCTGTGGGAGCCTGTTTTTGAGTGACGGATAACAAAGGCTGTCAGTGATTGATTAGCTGTTGGTCTAACTTAGACACACAATATATTACACATGGGCTGTAGCAGACTAATGGGCAATGACCTAGGCTACAAACAACAAGGTTGCTGGTTCAGTCCCAAATTGCGGTAGATCAAGATGCTGCCCGGGATGAAAAGTGTCTGCCAAGTGGCAGAGAAAAACCAAGGGTTTAAACGATCCTGGTATGTGTCCTAAGCCATGTGTGCCACTGCATCAGGATTGATGACACTTGTGGATTAGTCTTGATTCCCTCCGTTTCCTCCATTCAAAATCTAATTGAGGATAAATGTGAAGTAGGTACGGATTGACCAAACTGGCAAGGTGACAATGTTTGAGCGGCAGCAGAAAATCCCACCTGTTGATGACACATCACATCATCTCCTATCTTCACAGTGACCATATGATACAAATATTAACAAAATGATACACACAAAACTATGCTTGTCACTAAAACTATTCACACCACCAGATTATTCACAGCTCTCACCACCAGCACACATTGAACACAGGATTACAAATCTTAAATCTCATTGGTTGGTGAAAATCAGAATAAAACCTTGTCTTGTCTTGAGCATTCTCTTTGGCCCCGTAAAGCCTATCATATTTGATACCCAAATTTCTAAGGCTTCAAAATTATCAACATGATTAAAACTGTTTTAGACAATCTTCTACATGCCTTCTGTCATCTGATTGATACTTTATACTTTTTTTAAACAAGTGTTATGGCGTTCTCTAACTTTTTTCTGCCATATTCTATCAGCCAAGCATTCAAGTTAGACCAAGGAAGGTTTACTTACAGAGCTGATGATTTGTTAACGCTTGAAGTTTGCTTGATGTTATTGTTGAATATGAAGTTGCACTCATGATTGTGTCAAAAAAACAACAATGTAAAGCACAAAACAAAAGATATACCATGCTATTAAAGATAAGATCAAATAAGGAATAAAAGGCGACACTTTATTCAAAAAGTGAACATTTAAAAGACATTTACTGGACTGATGTAATTTAGGATTACTTGATTATCCTGACATACATCATATTCGTGTTAAAATGTAAGTATAAAATATGAAACATCAGACATTTGAGGGATGTTTATTTGTTCATCTCTCTGTCTTCATTGTATTACAGTGAATTATATTTGTTCCCCATCACAACAGAAACTCCATATTCTTTTATATTGTCCTCTGTGAGCCATGAAAGCCCTATGTATTATATGAAAAAAAAAACATTAAATAACATTTAGATTTTTTCTTGTGTCTGAAGGTTCAATAAGCTGTTCCATTTAAAAAATAATAATAATAGCTATTATTTTATCATAATAGGCTTCACATGGTTAAGGACATAGTAAATAGTACAATAGAACTCTGCCAATTACAAATTCCCTTTAAAGGTGCACTAAGAGGGGGAGAAAAGCAGCAGCGGAAGAAAGTGGTGAGGAGTTCTGAAATTAGACAATGAAAAATTATTGTAAAAAAAAGTGACAGGAGAAGATCTTGAAAAAAAGGCAAAAAGTCTGATTAGAGGAAAAAAACATATGTCAGAGGTCACATGATAAGACATGATTTGAGTGCTCTAGACCCCACTGAAAAGTATTTCAAATGTCACAGTATGCAGCATACATATACAATATTCTTATGATGTTACTGTGACATTAAGCATCCCCTCAAGTTCTTCTGGATCATCAGGAACAGTATGCATGTCCTTCAGGAAGTGTCAAATCAGGTATTTATCAGCATGGAAGTCTGTTTTGAGATACATTAGGTTTGGTGGAGGCACATGTTTGGGTTACTGGAGTAATATTACAACCCTTTATCTGCGTTTGATATACTGTAATAAAGAGAGTCAGGCAGTTTATGAGACAGCTGTGTCCTGGATATAAAAACAATGTGTGCCTTTATCTGTCCTGTCAATGGAGCTTCTGGTTAAGTTCCAGGTGAATTATGTTTTTCTTAAACTAGACAAATGTTTTCCAGTGCAGTTGTCAGTTTACATTTATAGAGCATAACATAAAAGAATGTAACGTATAAGCCTTTCAAACATACCTACCATGAGCTTCTGCAAGAGCTTTAAGTCAGTGGCTACGTTTACATGCACAATTTTTGGTTCAATCGGACTGAATTGCATCCGACTTTACTGACGAGATGCGCATAACGATTTGCCGATCGTTATCGGAGCAGCCCTACAAGGTTGTCCTTCTCACTTCACAGTTGCTGAGTGAAAATAGAGTTTTATAATGACAAATGACGCTTTATACAACACTTCATTCAAAAGAAAGAGCTGCTCGTTCCGTGCGTCATACGTTATTACGTTATTTCTGCATCATAGCACATGCGCAGTCCTTTCAGTTTCATGGTTCAATCCGATCAAAGTTACATGCACTCTCATTCGTATTAGAAGAGGAATAAACCACCCCCTTCCATCCGATCGAAAATTTCATTCCGATCGAGCTCAATCGGATCAATTAAGGTTTTTACATGAAAGCTTTTCAGTCCGATTGACCCGTCAATCCGATTACAAACGTATTATTTGGTTGCAAACCGATGTGATTTCAACTTTCAAAAAAACTGCACAAGTCAAACTCTGAGAGAAAACCTACACCATCAATGAATCCTGAAGACCACAAATCTGAGAAGTTTAAAATATAGCTGTTTATTTTTATTCTTAAAACTGTCTTATATAGTAGAATTGCAGTTTCATCATATGCAATTAGCTGATTAAATTATAGGATTTGCAAAGCTTCAAGAGTCTCATTCCAACAATCATCACCTATTTTTCTTATTTTCTGAATCTTATCCATGTAACTTTTATAAAAAAATAAAAAATAATAATAAAAAAAAAACTCATTGGTGATTTACCCCAGATATACAGTAAATTAATTGACAAATTTTTGAGTGCATCAGCACTGAGTATTGGAAAATATTTTATTCCCAGAAGTACTCCCCCCCCCCCCGTTTTCCAGTATTATTTCATCTGTTAGTCTGGTTCATAACTCTGCAACTAAATATTTTTCCAAACCCTGTGGAGACCAAGGCTGCCGAAAAAGTGGGCGGACACTGTCGGCTTTCGCTGTATTGCCTCATATAATGAAATTGCATCACAGAAGTTCCTTGCTTTGATAGGTTAGAAAAAAAGTAATAGGCAGACATACAGTTCTAAAGATTGATCTTCCGTTACAACTTTAAACGGGCCATACTGCAACAGATCAGAGCCCAAATCCCATCAGGCAATGCACACTTAATATTAAATCTGTTGTTTCATGCAGCATATTGTATCCACATCCTAATGCAATGCTCAGCACCCAGCACAAATCTTTTCTTCACTGTTTTTCAGTGCTGGCACTGCTGAATGTACAGAGCCACAGCCAAAGAAAAGAAAAAATATTATGCCCAGGTTTTTGGAGTGAATTGAATGTAATGAGATAAACAGACCATGTAGCACAAAATAATGGCAAGAAAACTACGTTGTTGCACACACCGTGATAACACATGATTCATAAATAAATGAGCTGGTTGTTTCAGAGAATTGTTCAAGAGACTCATACAATTTGAATCACTAACAAATCCATCACTAAACGTAATCATTTACCAAACCACAAGTCATTTACAAAGTAAAATGATGCATGAAATTATTTCAAAACCAAAGAAGTTCATGGAACTTAAACTAATATCATTACAATGCTTTACTATTGTTCATATGATCATTTATTGTTCATTAATGTTAATCAAAACCAAAATTATTAAAAACCAGTCATTGAAATTAAGAGGAAATAATTGTGTCAATAATTAAAATATTATATGAAAACAAAATGTCACCTAAGTAATTAACTGGAATAAAAGTTTTAAATTGAAAAATGAAAATTTCTTAAAAACAACAACTACAATTTAAATAAAAAAAAGTAAATTAAAGCTAAATAAAAATATAACAAACTAATAAAAATGACTAAAGTACATAACAAAATGATCAAAACCAACAAATTAAAACGAAAACGGAAAATATTAAAATAAAAGCTAATTCATGAGAACTTATACCTCTACAAATTTAAATGTTACTAAAATATAGTATTTCTTTTATTATAGTGTTAAGCAATATAGTGTTTGTTAGGCAAACCAGGGGCTCACATGATGTAAAAGTAACATTGTACAGGAAAACCTGCCCAACACGTTTCATCACCACGTCTCCCACTCTTCCAATGTCTTTTCCTTGCCTTTCTCTACTTTTCTTTGTCTGATTCCCACAGAATGAATGTAGGAGTCTGAATTGCCTGTCCACTTGTCTTTCAGTAGAAGGAAAATCTTACAGCTCTTTTCAATCAGTCCCTCTCTCGTTTCTGTGAAAAGGCTCACACTCAAAGCACATCACATGAGTGTGTTTATTGGCTGACAGCTGCAAATTAAACGCAGTGTGCTGATATGAGAATTGACGTTCAATTTCACCTGGCAATTACACAAGCATAGCGAGACCCAGTAGCTCGCTGAAACATAAATAACTTATCTGGATCCATTGCTCAGAACAGTGAAGCACAATACGTGGTCTGAAGAAATTAATAAAGCATTGGATCAACCTTGGCACTCTTAAAGTTTCAAAACATTGCATATATGTGCAAGTATGGTTTTATAAGTTCGGACTTGAACAGCAAAATTCAACTCACATCCAGCTCGTGTCAACTGAACCACAACTCATTACTTTCATGTCCAACCTGAAATAAACATAGAATTCATATGTCAAAAATGATGAATTAAGCTCCCTGAACAGCACTAAAAGAAGAAATGTTCTATGTAGATCTGAACAAGAATCGTTACATTTATTTCTATTCCCAATCTATAATAACAGCCCGGACCTTTAACAATACTAGCCTATACTAAAGACTGCTTAATGAAGCAATAAAAAAATAAAAAAAATTATTTGTCATTGTGAAATTTCAGGAACAATACAATAGGTGGAACACCAATAATGCTTTTTTATAGAGCTGAATAAAACAATTTAAAAAACATTTTATACAATGCACTGTGTGTGACATAGACTGATCAAGATAAAGCAAGCAAGCATTTTTCATGGCAAAAGCTCTCTGTGGGCTTTACAGCATACTTATCTTTTAAAGGAGGGTGTGAGGGCTGTACTTCATTTAGATCTGATCTTCAAAAACTCTAATTTTATCCTATTTCTCGAGGTGATTAAAGGCAAAGAATCATATAGAAAACAAAAAGAGCACAGCTGAATCTGTCTTTCTTGCCCTCAAGGGACTGATATTCAAGCAACTAAAGATTTTGACAAAGTGCTTGTTATTCTAAAAGGCCAACCGAAGGAAATGTTAAGCTCAGCTGTGAGCATGATGTGTGTAAAGATATTCCTGAATGGCACATCATCTTCAAATCAGCAGAGATGTGATCATCAAAGGCCAATTATAGCCTTAATCAAAATGTCTGAAACGCTTCTGTAACATTATTTAGAGAATATAACAAATTCAGAGGAATTTCATCAACCTGTCTTTTATCTCTTTCTGAATTTTTATTTATATTTTTGAATCTCACTTTCCCTCATGCAGCTACTCACAAGAAAAAGCAAAAAACATTGACCCAATATGCAAGAAATGTCTGTTTCTTAACAGTGTCTCACTTTTTGACATTCAAAACCCCTGCTGCTTACTGCTTTATACCCCCTACTGCTTTAATATCCATTTCCATTGGCAGCAGTAGAACTGCTGCTTTCCCTCTTAGACATCTCTCATCTTCACATACACATGGATTTATTTCTATTAATATTTAAATCATACATTTGTGCTGCTATTATAATAGTGACTTACTTGTCCTAGTAGTAGTGAATCTGCTAACTGAAATGTTTACTAATTTTCTAATGAAACTAAATGACTAAACATGTACCATGTTATTTACATTGTACAAAAAATCTAATAAAAATTCACAATCCTATCCTGACATTTATCTAAGAAGCCATGTAAATGACATGGGATATTAATTACTATATTAAAAAGAGAGAGCAAATTAGTACAGCATGGTCATGATTTAGTACTTAAAACACTGCTGTGATTGAATTAAAATGGAGGGTGACAGAACAAGAGAAGTGAGCAAAAAATACACGCACACTTTTAAAAGTGCTTTTCAGAGAACAGAACAGGAAGCTGTCGACTTTGCAGGAGGCTCCAGAGAGCACTAAAAACTTTAGACCAAAACTGAGCATTATAAATCCAGACAACAGTCTTAGCATAGACATAAAAAGCACCCCAGAGCTTCCTCCCTGGGCTATTTTCACCGGTCCGTTTTGCTTTGTAAAGCTTATAAGCCTTCAGCAATCATCCAAGAATATACTCAGGTGGAGACTACAACAGTAAGCCCTGGCTCGTCCTCCAAAAATGTAAAGTCATGCAGGAGGCCGCCAGCTCTTACAACCCAAGGACTGTGTTAAATACAACTTTGGCACTATACAAAAAAAGCACTATAAGAAAACAACACATTTTCCCCAACCGACGACAGCAGCGAGAGCCCCGGAGCAGGGTCATTGCAGGATATAAGTGAAAACTCAATACTTATGACATCAGCATACTAAAAATGAGTCACAGCAGAGAGGAACACAGAAGGACACAGAACCACGTTTGAGTCGAAATCACAGACAGCGCCACAGGGAAGCACTGTGACTCACCACATCTAAAATACACGATCGAAACCATATAATTACAGAGTGTTGTTGTGCTCAATACACAATCATAGGAAAAATCAAAAAGATGGACATTTTTACCAACTTTACAGAGCGGTAGCTGTCCTCTCTCACACTCTTTACTGAGGTGTTGCATTGTGGGATGTGAAGGGAGCTTAAGACTTGCATCGGAATTAAATTTGTATCACTAGATAGATGTATTCAATTAGATTATAAATTGAGATTGTATTAGATTATGGTGATGGAGGAAATAATACAAAAGGAATAAATCAAACTTTAGTGATTCATCTTACCACATTAGTTAGATATCGGATCAGATTAGAGATTTTTATGTATCCATATCTGACGATATTGGATATTTAACCCTTTTATTTAGGTATTGGTTTTTTTTTTTTTTTTTTTTTATTACACTTTTGAAAATAAAGGTTCGAAATACACTGGGTTATTTAAGAGCTGTTGTAACCATATTTAAAGTTGCAACTTTTTTCTTCTTCTTCTTCTTCCCTTTCAAGGCAACATATTGCCAGCTTTTATGCAACCGTTTGCACAGCATAACTTCAATTTCACATGTAAATGAAGATGTCAGAACGGACTCAGTCAACACTGTCATTTGTGAGCAGTCTATACTAAGAAGTACTGTGTATCTCACAGCATGACATAAAAGATAGCTGATGTCACACAGTCTGCCATGGCATTCAGTCACCCAACAGTGAAATTATACTCATATTGCCTTTAATTTTATATGAAAATGTAGAAGCATCAGGAAACGATTGATGAACTAACTGGGAATGGGATACGGCCCGAGTCAAACTCGGGTCATCTGCACTTAATAATCACTACTACACAACATGCCAGAGCATGAGCATGTATCATCAGGCCACGTGCATGTCCTACATCTCCCAAGTTACAAGCATTTAATGTTGTCAAAAGACCCGGTACTTCGGTACCAAGTCGGTACTAAAAAAAATTAAATGTGACGGTACCAGGTTTCTTTAAGTACCGGTAGTACCGAGGTCCCGTTCAAACCCGGTTCAGCGCTATGATTTCCGCGAAGCAGAAAACGAGGACGGAATCTCAAAATCCAGTCATGAAAATGGAACTTACATTTTAATATGGACAGTCATGGAATTTGTCAAAGTTAGCATAAATTAATCAAATCAAATCTCCATATGGACCAGTATCTGTAAATGTTAAGCCGCAAAAGTTGTTTGAAATATGAATCCGTGTTCTGCGCGTCTATTTGTGAATTAATGAATGTCAGAGACGTGCGGGTTTGTTTACTACATAGACCGAAGCGCATGACGCTTGCATTAATTTCAGCATCTGAGCTTCAGAGTTCTCTCTCCATCAAGCGATCTGAACTTTTCAGTTCATCTCAATGCACGCACAGCGCACCTGTATTTGATGCTCTGTAAACTCTTGTGAAGTCGCACGACTCACCGTCGCTTTACTGATAGCGCTGTTTCTCACACATGCAAAGAGAGAGAGAGAGACTTACCACGCTGAATCGACACGCTATATGTAAACTATTCTTTGTTGTCTTCTCCTGTCAAAATAATGGAGTTCATTTAGAATTATTCATATTCATTTTCGAACAAGCAGAACAGAAGACATACCGGTTTCTCCGGTAGTGGGCGGAGCTAATGCGCAAATGGCAATGTCATTGGCTGGCGCTGATCTAGTACCGTCCCTGTTTTGATTTCAGCAAATCAGTTTGACCGAACGCAGACAACGTGATTAATATTCATGAACCCAGCAGCTCATCAATCCATAGTGCATTGTATATACATTAGTATGATAGTAGAATTAGTAGTAGTATTATCTTTTAATAATATAATATGATCTATTACTTTTTTTTTTTTACAGAAACCCTCAATGACCAAAAATATCTTAAGCATCACCACCAGTCTTAAGTTCAGTTAAAATGACAAATATGCATTCATTAGGCCTAAAAGTAAATTTTTACATAAAGGCATTTTACATAAAGGCATAGAAATATTACTATTATTTAGTAAAATGTATGTGATACTGCTACTACTGTTGAAAACATTTATAAAACTTTATTTTTTAAAGAAATAAATCACAATATTTCTTCCATGTTTTAATTTTAATAGCAAATCCCCTTTATTTACCAAAAATAAAATGTGTTTAAATTTCATAAATTAAAAGACAAATTAAATTTGGGTGAAACTTGTTTACTGTTTTTCATAATTATATAAATTGTAGAAAAACTTTAAACACAATTGTAAATAAGTATAAAGAAACAAGTGCTTGTAAATAAGTGCTAAAAAGTTTTTTTTTTTTAATTAGCATATTTTTGTGTTTTGCTTTGGTACCGAAATTGGTACAGAGAACCGTGGACTTTCACTGGTATCGGTACCGAATACTGAAATTTTGGTACCGTGACAACACTACAAGCATTTATAAGAAAATATATATCTAATCTTGTTTCATTATGAACACCAACTAAATACTCATTTTGAGAACTGTTTTCAAAACTACAAGTGTCAACCTAGTGTTTTCAGCGTCTCAGAGCGGATCAGTTCACAGTAAATGCAGTGAACTCTATCTCTGCATCTGTGAGTGCTGCATGCATGTGGCAGTGCAATATGCTCCAGTTATGCTGTTTTTGTTTGTTTGTTTACATTTGCATAATTTCCTTTATTTCTGTGGACAGATGATTACAGTATTCCCTACATTAACAAACCTGTTGTCACACAAACATAAATAAAACTTCCCTGCAGGTTTTTTTATTTTATTTTTTTGCAAAAATGAAAGCTCAAGGGTTCAGTCCAAAGACATACATATTATTATTTTAATACTGCTTTGAAAAAAAATAATATAATTATTATGAATGTTTTTTTTTTGTTGGTTTTTTTTTTACAGTGCAGATTTATTACAAGTGAAATATTTTTGTGTAATGATGATGATGATTATAATAATAATCATCATAATCATAATAATAATAATGTATTATTGTATTAACATTATTGTAATATTATGTATTCATAGTAAAGTATTGTACAGTACAGTAAATCAACCTTAATACTGTTTAATAATTCATTTTGAGGCAGCTTTTCCCCCGTGGTTTTGAAAATAGTATTGCATATTGATATTTTTTAAGGTATTGTATCAAAGTTATACATCTGAGTGACAACACTACTATTAACCTGTAAGACCTACTCATAACAAAAATAACACGAAAAATGAAACTACTGCTGGTTAACAATTTCTCCATTTCTTTTACATTTCAGATATATATTCTCTCTAATGGATAGCACACTCAAGCCCATGTTTGAGCAAACAAAATGTGCTGAACTATTATACACTTGTGGAATCAAACTGAGTGTTTCTATATTCTTTAGTACCACACTATTAGCGTATATTAGCACCTATGTATCAGCCCACATGCAGGGCAGAAGGGACATGCAGATACAATACACAAAATATCTTAAGTAATAGAACTTTAAGAATTCCATCAGGCCATACCAAGACTCACTCCTGCCTTTGATATCTGCTGCCTACATGCGAAGAACTTATCTTCAAAATGGTGGAAATATTCAAAGTAAATCAGCTTGCACACAGTCATTTGATGTCCTGGCCTCTCAGTGTGTGATAACACAGAGCCTGTCAGTGGACAGAGGGTCAGGACTGCACAGCAAGGGCAATTCAGTAATATAGACAGTATGTACATTACGAAGATACATAAAGATAAGCTTAAATCATTCTGGCTTGACTGTACACTGGTAACAAATATATATAATAACCGGTAAAAAAAACAGTGATTCATTACTAATTACATAAGAGTTGTTTTCAACTCAGTGTCCAATTAGCTGTATGCTGTATTTATAGTCAATTATTCAACACAAATTGATGCTTAATTAATTAATACAAATTAATGCTTCATGCTTAATTGAGTTCCAAAAAAAATTTTTTTTTTTAAGTTTTAAAGTTTTTTTGTATCAATTACTGCCACATATTGCTAAATCATTCTGATATTTAAAAAATGGCCCTTAAATTGCTTCAATGTCAAGAGCTACAATTTTGTAGAAACCTTCACTGTAGTTAACTAGGACAGCACTATTTAAGCAGGAGATATTAAAGCAAGAACACTATTATGTCTGTTTGCTGCAAACAGTGATTCATACTGTACATCATCAATGAAAACAAGAAAAGACATTACAAAGCAGCAAAAAGCAAGCTGGTGCATAGCGTGTGCATCCAAGTTTGTTTATAATGTGCTTGTGTGTGGTGTGAAGCACTGAGAGCCCACGTGTAGTGACTGAGGGGGGGATAAAAAGACCTCAACCCCTGAGGAGAGCAGCAGCAGCACTCCGACTGAGTATCACACCAGCTATCAACCCTCATCATCTCAGCCCTCAGTGCAGAGGAAAACACACTCTTCACACAGCTGCGGCCGGCATTTACATCTCCACTCCACTAAAACCATTTTAACCAGCTAGAGAAGAGATACTAGAGTGACAGTTTTCTTGAAACATTTAGAGCAACAACTAGTCAATTTCATTTCTGATGTTAAAAAAAAATGGCTCTGTCTCACAAACCATTTCTTGTTGTCGTAGGCATGCTGCTGACAACAAGGGTGCTTCAATTTGTAGTCAGCAAATAATGCTTTCAAAGATACTTCTTAGTTATATATAGTTGTTTGTGCCTTTCGTGGCCAAAATCGTGCATTGTGAGGAGCTCAGCGAAAAATATAGAAGGATCGAGGGAGATGCTGCTAACCGCTAGCCTACATAAAACAACTCTTTTATTCCAGAATCATTAGCAGACTACATGTAAACAACAGAATGAGATGCGAGCGTCAGCGTGTCTCGTGAGGTTCACATGAGGACCAGGGCGTGCTTGAGTGGCTGTTAAGAAAGTTGCTGCCTGCGAAGGTCTCAGGTCAGTGGCTTATGAGATTCTGTTTCAGTTGTGAAGCAGTTTAGGTGGGCGGAAAACAGCAACGGGTCGGTTTTGAGACAGAGCCACTGTCTTAAACAGAATTTTTGGAGAAAACCATAACATATTTTAGAGTTCTTTTCAAGGTTTCCAATCCTTGTAGCATTTTGGAAAATATATGCAATGAATTCTAGGCATTCAACACATCGTCAATTAGGCCATCACATTACATAAGAATACAATCACAGCTCAGATGAAAACCGCTACACCTTTAGAGTGAAAACAAGCTTTTCCATCCACACACAGTCAGAGAGTAGCTTAATAGAGTAGTAAAACTCTTCACACCACAGCTTAGCATCCGGAACTACACCATCAGCAAGAATCAATATCCTTATTTCTTTACAAACCTTTGAAACAGCCGAACAACAAGGATAATCTGTAGAGCCAACAACACTGAGCCCATAATGCTTTAGTCCACAACAGCAAAACGCACTTAAAAAATACCTTATAAAAGAAACACCTTGCAGACACTCACCGTTTTGAAGTCCTGGTGGCTGCACTCCTGGCCCTGGAAACGGCAGTAGAGCATCATCTCCTTCAGGTCATGGCCCACTCGTTCAGTGAACTCCCACATACTGAATGGCTTGGGCCGGTAGTTAGTGAAGTTTGATTTGTCCGTGAGAAAGGCCAGCACGTGGGGCTCGGCCAGGTGCGGCTCAGGGATCTGCAGGTGCACATCCAGCAGTGCCAACAGTTCCCCGGCGTGGTAGAGGTCATTCTGCGTGAGACGCGTGAAACGGTAGGCATTCAGATTACAGACGGTGACCGCGGGAAAGACTAGGCTGCCAGAAACCACAGCATCCACACTCGTGACGTGAGGGTAGGAGAGAAAGTAAGCCAGCCGTTCGGTGCTCTCCAGGACAAGTAGGACCAGGCTGGCCAGCAAGGCCATGCTCCAGAGTAGACGACGTGAAGTAGAGCAGTAAGGGAAGGAAGAAGTGGAGGAAGAGTAGGGAAAGATGAAGCGCAAACCGTGCAGGGTGCTTCGATGGGCAAAGGACTGCCAAGATGTGGGGCCTCCCAGGCTCCCCATGCCTCTGCTCTCGGTCTCACGACTGGCCTCGCTTCCACATCCCTCCTTCAGGTCCATTGCTAGCATGCACACACCTGCAGGCAGACACACAACGACTGTCAGCTTAAGCACTGGCACCTTCAGGCTGCTGATTCTGGCTATATTTCACTTCATTAGATTCACAGACACATCAATAATATATCACAAAATACAGAGTCTTTCTTGAAGCGGTGGGTTTGACACAAATATAAAGAGACTGTAAAACACTGTAAAGCTTTATGAAAAAACACAAAACTGAATGTAGACATCCTTGAGAGAGAGGGTTTATATAACATGAACCCTTACTGACCAAAAGAAGCTACAGTTTTAGACAAAGAAATAAGGAAAGTAGTCAAATGGAAAGAAAAGAGAGAGAAAAGATGGAAAGAAAGCAAGCAAGACAGGAAGGAAGGATGGAAAGAGAGGAAGGATGGAATGAGGGGAGGAAGATAAGAAGGTAGGAAAATAAAATAAAAAAGTCGAATAAAAGGCAGGCAGGCAGCCAGAAAATGAATGAAGGAATGAAGGAAGGAAGCTGAAAGAGATTGGGAGGGAGAAAGGAAGTGAGCAAGGAAGGACAGAAGGAGAAAGATGGGTTGGAAGAAAGAGTGGAAGAAAGGAAGCAAGGAAGTGGAAAAAGAAGGATGGGATGATTAAGGAAGGAAGGAAAATGATAGATCGAGATATGGCAGGAAGGAAGGAAAACGAGAGAGAAGGGAGGAAGGTGAAAATGATGGGGTGGAAGGAAATAAGGAGAAAAATGGGATGGAAGGAAGAAAAAAAGAAGGAAGGAGGAAGATAGGATGAAGGAAGGAATAAAAGACAGAAAGAGAAATAAACACAAGAAGGAATGAGGAAGGAAGGAGAAAGAACGCAAAGGAAGACAGTATTGTATGAAGAAAAAAGGATGAAACTACAGGAGAAGAAAATAAAAAATTATTTCAGCAGATATACACTAACACATTTGCTCAAACAGAGACAAATCAAGGTACACAGACCCCCTGACACCCTAGCCAAACTGTCTCCTGTCCAATCAGAGAGAGCGACACATACAGAGAGAGAAAGAAAGGGGCCATTGAACACTAGTAGTCAGAGCTGCTGCTATAAATAAAAATCAGGCCGGACCACAGATCACACACACACACACACACACACACAACACTGAGTGAAGGAAGAACAGATCTTGCTCCAGTGTGAGAGGGTGGCAATGGAGTGGAAGATGCTGCACAAGGGTTTCCCTCCGTCTGTCTCTCCACCCACTCCATCATTTCAGCCCCTCCAAATGCCAGGATCCTCCTTCTCTACACCATCGCCCTCCTCTATTTCTTCTTCTTACATCTACAAATCTCTCTCTCTAACTTTCTCCCACTTGTTTAAGTGATGTTAAGAAAATGCACAGAGCAAATCCAGCATATATTTCTGAAACAAGTTCAGCAATATTGTATTACTTAAAGAGTCATGCCAATAAAGCTGTTTAAATTGAAACTAAAAATTGACAGAAAACATTACAGAGCTTAAAAAGTATCCCATCCCCCATAAACAAATTCATGCACGTGCACACACATACACACACGGTCACTGAACATCCAATGGTAATTCTAAGCACCTCACGTGCAGCCTAACATCCAACCGTGCATGAGTGTGTGTGTGTGTGTGAGAGAGAGAGAGAGAGAGAGAGAGAGAGAGAGAGAGAGAGATGCGGGTCAGAGAAGGCCGTAGAAGATGCTGTCGTTGATCCTGAGTCGACGGAGTGTGTGAGCGTGAGCTTCTCCCAGTCGCGCGCTTCCCGCGCTAGTCCAACCAAACCATCACGCGCCCGGCGCTTCCCACTCCTCTTCCCGCCGTATCCACGCGAACGACAACTCAACCGGCACAGATGTGAGATGCCCGCTAACATTCAGATCTAAAAAACGCAAACTGAGGTAAAAAGAGAGAGAGGCTCGTTCGCTCTTGCCCTTCAGGAGACGCTGTGCCGTCTTTCCTCGCTCGCGCTCGCTTTCCTCTCCTCCCGCGTGCGTTCATACTCCACTCCTCTCCGCTTAGAGCGTGATGGATGGATACAAGCGGCAGATTGTGGGTAAAAGGAGGAACGGAGAGATTGGAAAGAATCAAAAACTCAAAAAGGGAGATGAAGGGAACACACAGAGTGTGAAAAGAGAGGAAGATGATGACAGATACTGTATCTGGTGCCCGGCCGGCGACTACCATCACACTGAAAATGTGTAATGAAAACTGTTAGGCATCTTTAAGTTTGATGCTTGCGTGTGCATAACATTCAAGGCGCAAAATCTTGAGGGAGGGGTACTGAGAAAAGCAATATGACTGAAAAAGATAAACCAGAATAAAGAGACATAAAAACGGATGAAGAGAGAGAGATGCAACAAGTGTGTGTTGTAATGCAAGCAGACAGGACAAAAGAGAGAGAGAGAGAGAGAGAGCACATGGACTGTTAGATGAAAAATAAGATGACAGTGAGAGCTGAATTTGGAGGAAAGTAAGGATTTGGCAGAAGGGGATAAAAATACAATTTAAATGGATGAGAGCAGCTGCTGAAAAATTTGATATATAAAAAATATATATTTCATTCCTCATCTCCGAGTGCCACTGTAGAAGATCATTCTATAATACTTTCTGCATTTATTTCTCCTTCCATCCCTCCTCCTAACAGTCATGTAGTGCAACGTTTCGGAAATGATATCATCTATGCCATGTTTTTCATGGCTCATCTGACTGGATATATGCCAGACTGCATTAAGACAGCAGAGTCTGAGGAAGGGGATGGCTACTGAGCTCTCATCACCTCTCATAAACCTTCTCAGATCAAGCAGACGAGACGGAAAGAAGCTTGCTTTATCTTACAAAACATACCGGTAAACGTCTTTCTCTGTTTTGTTAGCTTTTTTCTTTTCTAGGTGAGTTGGAGAAAATTTTCATCTCTATTTCATTGTCCTTGACACCGATTTCATTCTCTTTCTACCGCATCTGTCTCTCTCCCGCACACTTTTATTCCCTTATTCCAGTTCCCTGATTTTCTCATCCGTTTCGGCCCTGGGCGCGCAGATGTGAGGAACAGAGAAGGGGAATGAGCAAAGAGGTAATTTATGAACCTCTGCAAATACATTTACGCAAAATGGCTGTACAGGATGCATACAAACACACAGCTCTGACTCTAATCGAGGAAAGCGTTTGGCACACAGATCAATAGGCGAAGCTGGAACTTTATACTGGAGCTCTGACAGCCTGTAATGACACGAGCTCAGCTAAAGCTGTTTGGAAGAGTAAAGGGGATATGAGACACAGTCATGACCTGACAGAAAAATACATACTGCCTGAAGGATCATGTCCATTCATCCGAATGGATATTAAATGTACCTTTCAAAAACAAATTATTAGTCTTGAAAAAAAAAAAATCTTCCAACCCCAAACTTTTTTTTTATAAACATCTTTTGTTTATTTATTTGGAAAAAATGTAACTAAAGTAAATACTGTGAACATAAAATAAATTTGGACATTAAAAAACGTAATGTATTACTGTGATAGATTCTGTATGTTGGATTGACCTACATAGTGGTTGAACTAGGTATTGCAGTCCAAATTCAAAATATTGTAAACCACCTCACTTGAGTTTTATCTGCGTCTCATTTCGGAGGCTGCTGCTGCGTCCTCCAGAGGTACATACATGGTGGCCCAGTTGTAATTATACTCTACTATGAAGACACACAGTGTAAACGGGAGTACTGTCTGAATGTTGAATTTACTTTAAATATTTTTACTTGTACCCAGGATATGTCAGCTAACTTTAGCTAATTACTTGCCTGTAGAGATGTCATGCTCGACACTGAAGCTCCAAAGCTTCTTGTCTTTTTTTTAATGTATAATCTTTTTTTTTTTTGTAAATTAAATTGTGTATTAAATGTTAATGATAACTTTTCTTGGCAACTAGCTAAAATAGAATTATTAATTTATTCATGATTTTAGGTTAACTGTAACAACCATTTTTGGTCTATTTTGGAAATAATATGACAGAACAAATCTTGTCAGAAAAACAGTAGGGTATTGCACAGGATTTGCTCTAGCTGCTGATAATCATGCCAATTTCCCTGAATTTGAAAACAGAAGTTGTATTCTTCACAGATACCTGTTATTTTCAAGTTTAAAATAACAGCAAGTTGACAGAAGTAAATGTAGAGACCTGTCTTATTAAAATTATGATTTAGACCAGCAGATTAACAAAGTATAGCATACTACTTCTATCTGCACATAAAAGACACAAATTCACAATTCAGCAGGGAAATAAATACAGATTTTTTTTTTTACTTGGCACATTCAAAAGGCAAGATGGAG